>NW_026692108.1:0-34745 GCF_021218885.2 Marmota monax
TTAGGGTTAGGTTTACAGTTAGATTTAGTGCTAGTTTTAGGCTTAGGGTTAGGGACAGTGTTAGAGTTAGTGATATGTTTAGGGTTAGGGCTATGGTTAGGGTTAGGGTTAGTGTTAGTGTTACAGTTAGGGTTAGGGTTAGTTTTAGGATTCAGTTTACGTTTAGGTTTAGGGTTATGTTTTGGGTTAGTTTTAGGGTTAATTTTGTGTTAGGTTTTGGGTCAGGGTTAGGGTTAGTTTTAGAGTTCGGGTTAGGGTTAAGTTTAGTGTTAGGATGGTGTTTGGGTGAGGGATATGGTTTGTGTTAGGGTAAAGTTTAGGGTTAGGATTTGTGTTAGGGTTAGGGATAGTGTAAGGGTTAGTGTTAGGGTTAGGATTAGGGTTAGAGTGATGCTTAAGTTTAGGTTTAGGGTTAGTTTTATGGTTACTTGTAGGTTAGGGTTAGTGTTAGAGTTAGGGTTTGGATTAGTGTTAGGGCTAGGGTTTATATAATGGTAAGTGTTAAGGTGATGTTTAGGGATAGGGTTATGTTTAAAGTTAGGTTCAGTGTTAGTGGTAAGGTTAGGGTTAGGGATAGTGTAAAGGTTAGTGATAGTTTTAGGGTTACTTTTAGATTTAGGGTTAGAATTAGTGTTAGGGTTTGTATTATGAAAAGGGTTCGGGTTATGGGTAGGTTTAGTGTTAGGATTAGGTTTAGGTTTATGGTTAAGGTTAGTTTCTGGGTTAGGGTTAGGGTTCGTGTTAGGGTTAGTGTTAAGTTTAGTGTTAGGGTAAGAATTATGGTTTGTGTTAGGGTAAAAGTTAGCTTTAGGTTTTGTGTTAGGCTTAGAGTTAAAATTAGGTTTTTGTTTATAATTAGAAGGAGGGTTAGAGTGAGGCATAGGGTTAGAGATAAGGTCATGGTTAGGATTTGGGTTAGAGTGAGACTTAGGTTTAGGATTAGGGTTAGTTATAGAGTTACTTGTAGGTTAGGGTTAGTCTTAGGTTTAGGGTTAGGTTTAGGTTTATGGTTTGTGTTAAGTAAGGTTTAGGGTGAGGGTTAGGGGTAGGGTTAGGTTTAGGGTTAGGTTCAGTGTTAGTATTAGTGTTACGGTTAGGGTTAGGAATAGTGCTAGGGTTAGCGATAGGTTTAGGGTTAGAATTATGGTTAGGGATAGTGTTACGGTTAGGGTTAAGCTTATGGTTATGGTTAGTGTTAGGGTTATGGTTAGGTTTATGGTTAAGGTTATTTTTTGTGTTAGGGTTAGGGTTAGGGTTAATTTTAGAATTACGGTTAGGTTTTCATTTAGGGTTAGTGTTAAGCTTAGTGTTCAGGTAAGAATTATGGTTTGTGCTAGGGTAAGGGTTTGTTTTAGGTTTTGTGTTAATTTAGTGTTAAAATTAGGGGTTTTGTTATGATTAGAAAGAGGGTAAGAGTGAGGCATAGGGTTAGGGTTAGGGTTAGTTTAAAGGTTACAGGTAGTTTTGGTATAGTTTTAGCATTAGGTTTAGGGTTAGTGATAGTGTCAGGGTTAAAGTAAGGGTTAGGTATAGGGTTAGTGTTAGGTTTAGGGTTAGGCTTAGGGTTAGGGTTAGTGATAGGGATAGTGTTTGGGTTAGGGTTAGTGTTAGAATTAGGGTTAGACTCAGTGTTAGAGTTAGTGTTAGGTTTAGGTTTAGGTTTAGGGTTAGTGTAAGGGTTAGGATTAGGATTAGTTTCAGGGTTAGGGTTAGTTTTAGTGTTAGCTTTAGTGTTAGGGTTAGGTTTAGGGTTAGGGAGAGTGTTATGGTTAGGGATAGGTTTAGGGTTAGGGCTAAGGTCAGGGTTAGAGTTAGGGTTACGGTTAGGGTTAGGGTTAGGTTTCGATTTAGGGATAAGTTAAGGGTTATGTTTAGGGTTAGTTCTAGGGTTAGGGATAGGGTTTTGATTAGGTTTAGGTTTAGTTTTAGAGTTTGGGGTAGGTTTAAAATTAGTGTTAGCATTAGTGTTCGTGTGAGGTATAAGGTTTGTGTTAGAGTAAGGCTTAGAATTATGGTTAGCTTTAGGGTTAGAGTGAGGCTTAGGGTTAGGTTTAGGGTTAGTTTTAGGTTACGGTTAGTGTTAGGGTAAGGGTTAGGATTAGTGTTAGGGTTAGGGTTAAGGTTTGTGTTATGGTAAGTTTTAGGTGAGGGTTAGGGTTAGGGTTAGGTTTAGGATAGGTTCAATGTTAGTGTTAGTGTTAGGGTTAGGGATAGAATTAGGGTTAGGGATAGGATTAGGGTTACTTTTAGGTTTAGGTATAGAATTAGGGTTAAGGTTAGTCTTACGGTTAGGGTTAGGGTTATGGTTAGGTTTACTGTTAAGGTTAGGTTTATGTTTATGCTTAAGGGTAGTTTCGGGGTTAGGTTTCGATTTAGGGGTCTGGTTATGGTAGGATTAGTTATAGAATTGAGGTTAGAGTTTGGGTTAGGGTTAGTGTTAAGGTAAGTATTAGGGTAAGAATTATGGTTTGTGTTAGGGTAAGGGTTAGTTTTATGATTTATGTTAGGGATAGAGTTAAAATTGGGATTTTGGTTATGATTAGAAAGAGGGTTAGAGTTAGGTGAGGGTTAGGGTTAGTGTTAGTTTTAGAGTTAAAGTTTGTTTAGGTATAGTGTTAGGGAAAGGGTTAGTGTTAATGCTAGTTTTAGGGTTAAAGAAAGGGTCAGGGATAGGGTTAGTGTTAAGTTTAGAGTCAGGCTTAGGGTTAGGGTTAGTTATAGGGTTATTGTTGGGGTTATGGTTAGTTTTAGGATTAGGGTTAGGGTTAGTGATAGGGTTGGTTTTAGGTTTAGGGTTAGGTTTAGGGTACTGTTAGGGTTAGTGTTAGTGTTAGGGTTAGTTATATGGTTAGGGTTTGGGTTAGGGTTAAAGTTAGTTTTAGGGTTAGAGTTAGGGTTAGAGTTAGGGTGAAGGTTAGCTAAGTGTTAGGGCTAGGTTAAGAGTTATGGTCATTGTAAGGATTAGTGTTATGGATAGGATTAGATTTAGTGTTAGGTTTGGGGTTAGGGTTAAGTTTAGTGTTAGGTTTAGGGTTAGGGTTAGGGTTATGGTTAGAGTTAGTGTTGTGGTTAGTGTTAATGTTATTGTTATGGTTAGGGTTATGTTGCATTTAGGGTTAGTGTTAGTGTTAGGGTTGGTGTTAGATTTAGTGTAAGTGTTAGTGTTAGTGTTAGGGTTAGTGTTAGTTAAAAGTTAGGGTTAGTGTTAGGTTATGTTTAGGGTTTTCTTTTGTGTTAGAGATTGTGTTAGGGTTATGGTTAGGGTTAGATTAGGGTTACGTCATGTTTAGGGTTATGGTTAGGGTTAAGATTACTCTAAGGGTTAGTGTTAGGATAGGGTTAGGGTTAGGGTTAAGTTTAGTGTTATGGTTATTGTTAATTTTAGGGTTAGTGTTAGTGTTAGAGTTAGGATTAGGATTAGGGTTAGTATTAGCATTAGGGTTAGGTTTTGTGTTAGGGTTACGGTTATGGTTAGGAGTAGCGTTAGGGTAAGGTTTCGGGTTAGGTTAGGGTTAGGGCAGGGTTAAGGTTAGTGTTAGGGTTCAGGAAAGGGTTAGGATTAGGGTTAATGTTAGGGTTAGGTTTAGGTTTAGGGTTATGTTAGGTTTAGTGTTACGGTTAGTACTGAGAGCCATATCCAAGAAGGAATGATGCATGGCATTTTGGGTTGAAAGGTGACCCTGCTCAGGGAATAGGGCGGCTCCAGGATTAGGGCAGATCCTTCTGGGATTAGGGCATATCCTGCTGGCTCAGGCGCCCACTCCTTTGGAGTTCCCATTGAGTTCTGAGAGAAATGGTGCATGGAGCCGGGTGGAGGCAGGGTGTTCATGGGAAGTGTGGGTAGAGTGTCGGTGACAGTTTGGGAATAAAGAGTTGCTGTTTGAATCTACAAGGCTTTGTGGTGGCTCAGTATTTTGTGCCCAGCCAGACTGCAGCAAGTTAGGGATCGTGTTATGGTTAAGGTTAGAGTAAATGTTAGGGTAAATGTTAGGGTAAATATTAATAGTTAGGGTTAGAGATAGGGTTAGTGTTTGGTTAGGGTTAGGTTAAATGTTAGCTTTAGGTTTATGGTTAGGGTTAGGGTTACAGTTAGTGTTAGGGTTAGGGTTTGGTTTATACTTAGGTTTAGCATTAGTATTAGGATTAGGGTTAGGTTTAGGGATAGCTTTAAGTTTAGGGTTAGGTTTAGAGATATTGTTATGGGTAGGTTTAGGATTAGGATTAGGGTTAGGGTTAAAGTTCAGATTAGTATTAGTGTTAGGGTTAGTTTTAGAGTTAAGTTTAGGGTTAAGTTCAGGGTTATGATAAGGTATGTGTAAGGATTACGTTTAGGGTTCCTGTTAGGGTTAGGGTTAGGTTTACGATTAGGGTAAAATTTAGGGTTAGGTTAAGGGTTAGAGTTAGAGTTAGTGTTAGGTTTAAGGTTAGAGTTAGTATTAGGATTAGGGTTTAGGTTAGTGTAAGGTTTAGCATTAGGGTTTGTGTAGGGGTTACAGTTAGGGTTATTGTTAGGGTTATGATAAAGCTTAGGATTAGAGTTAGAGTTAGTTTGAGGTTTAGGGTTAGATTAGTCTTAGGGTTAGGGTTAGGGTTAGGGATAAGGATAGTGTTAGGGTTAGATTAGGGTTAGGATTAGGTTTAGGATTAGAATTAGGGTTAGGGAGCTGTGGATATGGCTCAAGCAGTAATGCACTCGCCTGGAATGTGTGCGGCCCGAGTTCAACCCTCAGCACCACATACAAACAAATATGTTGTGTCCGCCGAAAACTAAATAACTAAATAAATAAATATTAAAAAGTTCTCTCTCTCTCTCTCTCTCTCTCTCTCTCTCTAAAAAGGAATTACAGTTAGGGTTTGGGTTAAATTACGGTTAGGGTTAGGGTTATGGTTCATGTTAGGGTAAGGATTAGAGTTTTTGTTAGTTTTAGCTTTAGGTTTAGGGTTAGAGTTAGGGTTAGGGTTAGGGATAGGATTAGGGCTACAGATAGAGTTAGGGTTAGGGTTAGGGTTAGTGTTAGTGTTAGGGTTCAGTTTATGGTTAGTGTTAGGGTTAGAGTTAGAGTTAGTGTTAGTGATAGGCTTAGCGTTAGGGTTAGGGTTAGGGTTAAGATTATGGTTAGGGTGAGTTTTACTGTTAGGGTTAGTATTAGGGTTAGGTTTAGTGTTAAGGTAAGTATTAGGATTAGTTTTAGGTTTAGGTTTAGGTTTAGTGTTAGGGTTAGGGTTAGGGTTAGGATTAGTTTTAGAATTAGGTGTCGATTAAAGGTTAGTGTTAGGGTTAGTGTTAAGGTTCGGGTTATGGTTTGTATTAGGGTTATGGTCAGTTTAGGGATTGTGTTATGGTTAGGGTTAGAGTTAGGTTTATGATTAGGGTTATGGTTAAGATTAGGGTTAATTAGGGTTAAGATTAGCGTGAGGGTTAGTGTTAGGCTTAGTGTTAGGTTTAGGGTTAATGTAGGGTTAGGGTTAGTGTTTGGTTTAGTGTTAAGGTTAGTGTCACTGTTTGTGTTAGAAATAGTATTAGGTTTAGGGTTAAGGCTATGGTTAGGATTTGGTTTATGTTAGGGTAATGGTTATGGTGTGGGTTAGAGTTTATGTTAGCATTTGGGTTATGCTTAGGTTTAGGGCTATGGTTATTGTTAGGATTAGGAATAGGGTTACAGTTAGCATTAGGGTTAGTTTAGGTTTAGTGTTAGGGTTCTGTTTATGGTTAGGTTTAGGTTTAGTGTTAGGCCTAGGGTTAGGGTTATGGTTAGTGTTTGGATAAGGATTAAGGTTAGCTTTAGGGTTTGGTTTAGTGTTAGGTTTAGGGTTAGGTTTGGGGTTAGGGCTATGTTTAGTGTTAGGCTTAGTGTTTTGTTTCAAGTTAGGGTTAGGTTTAGTTTTAGTGTTAGGGTTAGGTTTAGAGTTATGGATAGGATTAGGCTTAGAATTAAGTTTAGGGTTAGGTTTATGGTTAATTTTAGGGTTATGGGTAGGGTTAGGTTTAGTTTTAGGTAAGGGTTTTTGTTAGGGTTAGGGATAGTGATACGGTTAGGGTTAGGTTTAGGTTTAAGGTTTGTGTTAGGGTTATGGTTAGGGTAACTGTTATGTTTAGGTTTAGTTTTAGGTTTAGGTTAGTTTTAGGGTTAAATTTAGTGTTTGTATTATTGTTAAGGTTAGGGTTAATGTTAGGGCTAGGGTTAGATTTAGGGTTAGTGTTAGGGTTAGGATTTGTATTAGGATTAGGGTTACTGTAATCATTAGGGTTATGGTTAGGATTGGTCTTTGGGTTAGGATTAATGTTAGTTTTAGGGTTTGTGTTAGAGTTAGTTTTAGGGATAGTGTTAGGTTTAAGGTTAGGGTTAGTGTTAAGGTTAGGTTTAGGGTTAGGGTTAGCTTTAATGTAAGAGTTAGGGTGAGGTTTCGTGTTAGGGTTAGGGTTGGGCTTAGGTAAGGGTTAGGTTTACATTAGGGTCAGGGTTATGGTTTTGGTTAGAATTTGTGTAATGGTTAGGGTTAGATTTAGTGTTAGTGTTAGGATTAGTGTTAATATTAGGGTTAGGTTTAAGATTATCGTTAGGCTTAGAGTTAGAGTTAGGGTTAGGGTTAGTGTTTGGTTTATGGTTAGGGATCATCTTATGGTTAGTGTTATGGTTATCGTTACAGTTAGAGTTAGTGTTAGGGTTAGGGTAAGGGTTAGGAACAGTGTTAGAGTTAGGGACAAGTTAGGGTTAATGTCAGGGTTAGGGTTTGTGTTTGTGTTAGGGTTAGGGTTCATGTTATGGTTGGTGTTAGATTTTGAGTTAGAGTTAGGGTTAGTGTTTGGTTTAGGGTTAGGGTTAGGTTGCGGATTAGGGTTACATTTAGTATTAGTGTAAGTTTTAGGGTTAGGTTCAGGGTTAGGGTTAATGTTAGGATTAAGGTTAGGGTTAGTCTTAATGATAGGGTTAGGATTGGGTTTAGGTTTAGTGTTAGTGTTATGGTTAGGGTTTTTGTCACTGTAAGTGTTAGAGATAGGGTTAGGGTTAGGGTTAAGGCTACGGTTAGGGTTTATGTTGGGTTAGGTTCAGGGTTATGAGGTGTGTAACCATTTATGTAAGGTTTAGGATTAGGCTTAGGTTTAGTGCTACAGTTAGGGTTAGGTTTAGGGATAGGTTTATGGTTAGGGAAAGTGTTAGGTTTATTGTTAGGGTTCTGTTTATGGTTAGTTTTTGGTTTAGTGTTAGGGTTATGGTTAGGTTTATGGTTAGTATTAGGGTAAAGATTAGGGTTAGGTTTAGGGGTTGGGTTAGTGTTAGGTTTAGGGTTATGGTTGAGGTTAAGGTTAGGTTTAGTGTTAGGGTTAGGGATAGGTTTTGGATTAGGATTAGGGATAGTTTTAGTATTAGGGTTAGGTTATGGTTAGGGTTAGAGCTTTGGTTAGTGTTAGGGTTAGGGTTATGATTCATGTTAGGGTTAGTGTTATGGATATGTTTTGTGTTAAGTTTAGGGTTAGGGTTAGAGTTATCATTAAGATTAGGCTTAGAGTTAGGTTTAGTATTAAGTTTAGTTTAGTTTTTTGGTTATGGGTAGGGTTATTTTTAGTTATAGGGTTAGGGTTATAGTTAGGGTTAGGATTAGTGTTAGGGTTTGGGTTAGGTTTAGGTTTTGGTTAGTGTTAATGAGAGGGTTACGGTTGGCTTTAGGGTTAGTGTTAGTGTTAGGTTTAGGGTTACTATTATGGTTAGGTTTAGGTTTAGTGTTAGGTAAGGGTTAGGGTTAAAGTTAGGGTTAGTGTTAGGGTTAAAGTTAGGGTTGAGGTTAGTGTTAGGGTTAAGGTTATGGTTACTGTTAAGGTTAGGGTTAGATTAGCGTTAGTGTTAGGATTAGGGTTAGGACTTGTGTTAGGGTTATGGTTAGGGGTAGTGTGATCGTTAGGGTTATGGTTAGGATTAGGGTTAGAGTTACTATTAATGTTTGGTTTTGTTTTAGAGTTAGTGTTAGTGATAGTGTTAGGGTTAGGGTTAGGGTTAGAATTAATGTTCAGGTTAGGGTTTGTGTTAGAGTTCGTGTTAGGGTTAGGGTTAGGATTAGTATTAGGTTTAGTGTTAGCGTTAGGTATGGGTTAGGGTTTGGGTTATGTTAGGGTCAGGGTTATGGTTTAGGTTAGGATTTGTGTTAGGGTTAAGGTGAGAGTTAGTGTTAGTGTTAGGATTAGGGTTATGATTAGGGATAATGTTGGTGTTAATGTTAAGAATGGGGTTAGGTTTAGGGTTAGTGTTAGGGTTAGATTTAGGGTTGGGTTTAGGGTTAGGTTTAGTGGTATGGTTAGGGTTTGGGTTCATGTTAAGTTATATGGTTAGGGTTTGGGTTAGGATTAGTATTAAGGTTAGGGTTAAGTTTATTGTTAGGGTTAGGATTAGCATTTCATTTAGTGTTAGGGTTAGGGTTATGTTTAATATTAGGGTTAGTGTTAGTGTTAGGGTTAGGTTTAGGTTTCGTTTTAGCATTAGGGTTAGCATTAGGGATAGGATAACAGTTAAGGATAGAATTAGGGTTACGGTTAGATTTAGTGTTAGGGTTAGGTTAGGTTTTCGGTAGGTTTAGGGGTAGTATTAGGGTTAGAATTAGTGTTTGGGGTGCAGTTAGGGTTAACTGAGGGTTAGGGTTTGGGTTAGGTTAGGGTAAGCACTATGGTTTGGGTTAAAATTTGTGTTAGGGTTAGGGATACAGTTAGTGTTAGGATTTGGGTTAGGGTTAAGTTTAGGGTTAGGGTTATGCTTAGGGTTAGTGTTAATGGTAGTGTTAGGGTTAGAATTACATTTAGTGTAGGTTTAGGGTTATGGTTTGGAGTAGGGTTAGGGTTAGTGATAAGTTTAGAGTTAGGGATTGTGTTAGGGTTATGGTTAGATTTATGGTTACTGTTAGTGTTAGGGTTAGGAATAGGGTTAGGGATATTGTTAAGGTTAGGGATAGGTTTAGGTTTAGGTTTAGTGTTAGGGTTATGGTTAGGGTTAGGGATAGTGTTACAACTGGGGTTAGAATTACGGTTAGTGTTAGTGTAAAGGTTAAGGTTAGAATTAAGGTTAGGGTTAGGGTTCGTTTTAGATTTACGTGTAGGTTTAGGATTAGTGTTAGGGTTAGTGTTGTGGTTCGGGTAATGGTTTGTGTTATGGTTAGGTTTACAGTTAGGGTTACAGTTAGGACTAGGGTTAGATATAGGGTTAAAATTAGGCTTAGGGTTAGTTTACAGTTAGTGTTAGTTATAGGGTTATGGTTAGACTTACTGTAAGTTATAGGGTTAGGTTTAACTTTTTTGTTAGAGTTATGGTTATGGTCAGGTTTTGTGTTAGGGTTAGAGTTAGGGTTAGTGTTATGGTTAGGATTAGTGTTAGAGTTAGGTTTAGGTTTAGGTTTAGTTTTAGGGTTACGGGTAGAATTAGGGTTAGTGTTAAGTTCAGTGTTAGTGTTAGGATTAGGTTAGGGTTAAGATTAGGATTAGTTTATGTGTTATGGTTAGTGTTAGGGATAGGATTAGTGTTAGGGTTAGGGTTAGGTTAGGATTAGGGTTACGATTACAGTTCATGTTAGGGTTAGGGTTAGTGTTACTGTTAGGTTTAGGTTTAAAGTTAGGATTAGAGTTAGAGGTAGTGTTAGGGTTAGGGTTAGGTTTAGCATTAGTGTTTTGGTTAGGGTTATACTTAGTTTTAGGTTTAGTGTTAGTGTTAGGGTTAGGTTTAGTGTTTGGTTAAGGGTTAGGGTTAAGGTGAGGTTTATTGTTATGTTTAAGGTTAAATTTAGGGTTAGCCTTAGGATTGATTTTAGGGTTAGGCCTAGAGTAAGGGTTAGTGTTAGTGTTAGGTTCGTGTTATGATTAGTGTTAGGTTTAGGATTAGAGTTCATGTTAGATTTAGGGTTAGGGTTCAGGTTAGTGTAAGGTATAGAGTTAAGGTTAGGGTTAATGATAAGTTTAGGGTTGGGATTAAGGTTAGGGTTAGTTTTATGGTTGGTGTTATGGTTACAGTTAGAGTACATGATAGGGTTAGGGTTAGGGTTAGTCTTAGGGTTATGATAAGGATTAGTGTTAGTGATAGGTTTAGTGTTATAGTTAGGGTAAGTGTTATGGTCAGGGTTAGGTTTAGGGTAGGGTTATTGTTAGGGTTAGGGTTAGTGATAGGTTTAGGTTTAGGGTTAGGGTAAGGTTAGTGTAAGGTTAGGTTTATGGTTAGTATTAGTGTTAAGGTTAAGGTTCGTGTTAGGTTTAGGCTTAGGGTTAGTGTTAGGTTTAGGTTTAGGGTTTGCTTAGGGTTACAGTTTGTGTTAATGTTAGGGTTAGGTTTAGGGTTAGTGTTAGTGTTTGGGTTGGGTTATACTTAGGTTTAGGCTTAGTGTTAGTCTTAGGGTTAGGATTAGTGTTAGGTTTAGGGATAGGGCTAGTGTGAGTGATAGGTTTAGAGTTAGGGTTAGCATTATTGTTAGGAGTAGAACTAGAGTTAATGTTAGTGTTAGGCTTAAATTAGGGTTAGGGTTAATTTTAGGGTTAAAGTTAGGGTTACGGTTAGGATTTCTGTTAGGATTAGTAATAGGGTTATTTTTAGGGTTAGTGTTAGGTTTAGCAATAGTCTTTTGGTGAGGGTTAGGCTTAGTGGTATGATTAGGTTTATGATTCGTGTTAGGGTTATATTTATAGTTAGTGTTAGGGTTAGTGTTAGGTTTAGGATTAGGGTTAGAGTTAGGTTAGGGTTATCATTAGGGTTTGCTTAGGGTTAGGGTTATGGTTTGGTTTAGGTTTCGTGTTTGGGTTATGGTTAGGTTAGGGTTAGAGTTATGCTTAGGGTTCGTGTTAGAGGGAGGGTTAGGATTTGTGTTAGGGTTGTATTTAGATTAGGGTTAGGTTTTGTGTTAGGGTTAGGATAGGCTTAGGTTTTGGTTAAAATTATGGTTAGGGTTAGTGATACAGTTAGTTTCAGTGTTAGGATTAGGGTTAGGATTAATGTTTGTGTTAGGGATTGGGTTAGTGTTAATATTAGGTTTAGGTTTAGGGTTAGATTTATTGTTATGTTTAATATTAGGGTTTGTGTCAGGGTTGTGGTTAGTATTAGGGTTGGTATTACGAGTAGGATTAGCTTTAGGGTTAGAGTTAGGGCTAGGGTTAGGGAAAGTGTTAGGTTTAAGGTTACAGTTAGGGTTTGTGTTAGATTTTGGGTTAGGTTTAGGGTTAGTGTTAAGGTTGGGTTCGAGTTAGGATTTCTGTTAGGGTTAGCATTAGGTGTAGGTTTAGGGTTAGTGTTAGTTTTAGCCTTTGTGTTTGGGTTAGGGTTAGGGTTAAAGTTTGTGTTAGGGTTAGTGTTAGGCTTAGGATTATGGTTATGGTTAGGTTTAGCATTAGGGTTAGTGTTATGTTTAGTGTTAGGGTTAGTGTTAGGGTTAGGGAAAGGGTTGGTTTTCGTGTTAGCATTAGGTTAAGGTTTAGGGTTAGTTGTATGTTTAGCATTTGGGTTAGGTTTAGTGTTACTTTTAGGGTTATTGTTAGGATTAGGTTTAGTGTCAGGTTTCAGGTTACGGTTAGCGTTAGGTTTATTGTTAGTGTTAGTGCTTGAGTTAGCATTAAGATTAAGGTTACAGTTAGGGTAATGATATTTTTAGGGTTAGGGTTCAGGTTAGGTTTAGGGTAATGGATAGGTTAGGTTTAATGATAGTGCTAGGGTCAGGCTGAGAATTAGCATTAGGTTTTGGGTTAGGGTTTGGGTAATGGATAGGGTTAGAGCTAGGGTTAGGGCTAGGTTTTTGGTTAGAGTCAAGGCTAGGGGTAGGGTTAGGTTTAGGTTCAGAGCAAGGATTAATGTTAAGGTTAGGTTTAGGGTAAGGGTTAGGGCTAGGTTTAGGGTTTGAGTTAGGGTTAAAGCTAGAGTTGGGTATTGGATTAGGGCTGTTTTCGGTTACATTAGGGCTCTTTTTAGGTATACAGTAATGTAAGAACTAAGGTGACAATTAAGGCTAGTTTTAGGGTTACATTTAAGACTGAGTCTAGTTTTAGGATGTGGTTTAGGTTTAGGGTGATGTTTTTAACTAGGGTTAGTGTTAGGGTCTGAGTCAGTGTCATGGTTCGATTTATGGTTAAGGATAGGACTCAAATTAGGAGTAGGCTTAGGGCTACATGTAGGGTTAGAATTTGGTATAGGTTAAGAGTTAGGGTTAGACCAATGGCTCAGTTTTGTTTTAGGACTAAAGCTAAAGTTAAAGGCAGTTTTATGATTAGAATTAGTGTTATTGCTACTGACAGGATGAGTTTAGGCTTAGGAGTAGATTTAAATACTAGGGTTAGGGCTATGGCTAGTGTTAGAGCTAAGATTAGGGCTAGTGTTTGGGTTATGGTAAAGGATGGGTTAGAACTAGGAATAGAGCTATGGAAAGGGTTTGAGTTAGTCATAGGGCTAGAGTTTGGGTTAGGGTTAGGGCTAAATTAGGGCTAGGAATAGGTCTAAGATTAGTGTTAGGCTTAGGCCTAATATTAGGGCTATGTTTATGGTTAGGTTTAGGAAATGGGCTTCCTGTTTGATTTCCACTTCCATTTCCATTTACCCATAGGTGACAAAAGGAATTGAAACATTAAAATACAATGTGTTCATGATAGTGAACCATTGAATTGAGAATAACATACCCTGGGAGCACACTAAGGCTAGATAAAAGATGACTCCTGCCCAGTATCAAAGAAATTTGTACAAAACTTACTCTCACCATAACATTATCTCTAACCCTAGCCCTGGCTGTGACCCTAAATCTAACATTAACCCTAACCTGATGAGAGAACCATTGATCCCAGAAGTCCCACACTTGGAGAGCTTTGTGGGGAAAGCTAAATAATGAATCCTACTCAGTATCAAACAAATCAGACAAAATAATTATGGGAGGAATTTCAGTGCATGCATATTCGCTGCTTTCTCCTAAAGGGCTCTCAGATAAAGTTGATTTTGCATGCTTCAGCTTAGGCCTACACTCACAAGAAACATACCAGAGTATCCCCACAAAGAATTGAAGGTGTGTGTGCAGTTTCCAGCAGCTAGCATAAACCCTGTTTGATTTCCAGGTCCATTTACATTTACTCATATAGGTCAAAATGAAGTAAAATGAAAATATTAACTGTTCTGGACAACAAAACGTTGAATAAAAAGGCCTAAACCTGGAAAAACAGAGTAAAGTTAGCTAAAGATGAATCCTGGATTGTATTAAAGAAATTTGAATAATGTCACTCTAACCCTAACACTACCTCTAAACTGAGCCATAATCCTAATCCTAAACATTAACATAGCCCTATCCCTAACCCTAAATTTTACCCAAATTATAACTGTAACCACTGGCCAAACCCTATCTCTAACTCTATCCATTACCATAACTCTAACCCTAACCCAAATGCTAAACGTAGCCCTAACCCTATTACCTTATACCTGCTCTAATCCTAATGCTCACCATAGCCCTAAATCTAGCCCCAAGCATAACACTTACCTAAACCTAACCCTAACCCTAAGCCTAACATTAACCCTAACCCTAACAATAACAATAACACTAGCCCTAATCCTAACCATAAATGTAGCTAGCCCTAACCCTAGCTGTAATCCTATCTTTTACCCTAAATTTAAGCCTAACCCAAATGCTAGCAATAGGACTAAACCTAACTGTATAACTATACCTAAGGATACTCAAAACTCTAAACCTAAACTGAACCCTAAACCTAACCATATCCATTACTCTAAACCTAATGCTAATTTGAGCCTTAACCCTAAACCTTAATCAAAATCCATCCTTAATCCTGACCCTAACCATAATAATACACCTAGCTCTAAACCTGAACTTTACCCTAAACATAACCCTTACAGTATACCTATTCATAACCAAACCCTACAACTACCCATAACTGTAATGCTAGACCTGACATTAGCCCTAACCTTAATCGTAGCCCTAGCCCTAACCCAAACCCTCATCTGAGCCATAAACCTAGCCTTAAACCTAAACTTCACCCTAACCCTAACCCAAGACCTAATACTAACTATAACCCTAGCCCTAACTTTAACTCTAACTGTATCCATTAGCCTAAATATAACCATTATCCTAATGATAACCCCAGGACTAACACTAACACTATCACTATCCCTCAAACCATCGATTACCCTAAACCTAACCTGAACCCTAACATAACCCTATATTTACCCTAACCCTAACTCTAATTCGATCCATAACCTTAAACTCAAACCTAAACCAAGCCCTAACACTGACCCTGGCCTAAAATTCCACTAGCTCTAAACCTGAATCTTACCCTATACCTAACTCTTACAATAGAACTAGCCATAAACCTTTCCCTAAAACTATCCCTAATTGGAACCATAGACCTGACATTAGCCCTAACCATAATTCTAGCCCTAACACTAACACGAGCCCTAGCCCTTATTCTAGCGCTAAACATAGCCTTAATTACAATCCTATACTAGGCCTAACCCTGACACTAACCCTAGCCCTAATCTTAGCCTAATTTAGCCCTATCCCTAACACTAGTCCTAAGACTAACTCTAACTCTCACATCAGACCTTTCACTAGTTCTAACCCTATCCCTTACATAATCCTAACCCTAGTCCTAACCCTTGCCCTATCCTTTGCCCCAGCAATAATCATCAAAAAAACCTAACTCTAAGTCGAGCCCTAACCCGAAGACTAAGCCAACCCATAACAGTATCCCAAACCGTAACAGTAATCATAAAACTAGCCCTAATCCTATCTGTATCCCTAAAACAAAACCTAGCTACACCTATAACCCTAACCCTTAACCTAAACCAAACCCTAACCTTAAACCTAGTCCTAACACTAGCCCTAATATGAGTTGTAAGCCAAAACCTTGAACTAACCCTGAACCTGACACTGACCCTAACACTACTAGCTCTAAACACCCTAACCCTAAACCTATCCCTAACACTAACTCTAGCCCTAAAACCCTAAAACTAGCCCTAAAAATCACCCTAGTACTTATATTAGCCCTAACCTTAACCCTATCACTAACTTAACCCAAACCCTAGCCCTAATCCTAGCTTTAACCCTAGCCCTATTCGTAACCATAAACCTAGCCCTAAACCAATCTCTAACTCTATACATTACCATAACCCAAACCATAACCCTAATGCTAACCATAGGCAAGAACCAAAACCTATCCTTAATCTTAACCCAGTCTATTACCCTGAACCTAACTTGAACTTAAACCTAAAGCTATTATTACCCTAACACTAACACTAATTCAACTCCTAAATTTAAACCTTAACCTATACCAAACCCTAACCCTGACCTTGACACTAATGAAACCCCTAGCTCTCAACTTGAACATAAACCTACACCTAACCCTTACCCTAGATGTAGCCATAATCCTAACCCTAAAACTATCTTTTACCATAATTCTGGACCTGAAATTAGCCCTAGCCCTAATCCTAGTCTTAAACCTAAACCTAAAACAAACCCTCGCCCTCATCCTAGCCCTAAACCTAGCTTTAATCATAATGCTAACCCTAATCCTACCTCTAACTCAAATTATAACCCTCACCCTTCTCTATACCTAGCTATAATGCCATCCCTTACCCTAAGCTTAACCCTAACCCTAACCCTAACTCTACGCTTAAGCCAAACAATAAACATAGCCCTAATCCTAGCACTAATTTAGCCCTATCTCTAACACTAACAATAGCCCTAGCCCTAAGACTCACTCTAACTCTCACCCTATACCTATCCCTAGTTCTAACCCTATCCTTTTCAATAACCCTATTCCTAGCCCTAACCCTTGCCCTATCCTTAGTCCCAGCGCTAACACTAAATCTGACCCTAACTTCAAATCTAACACTAACCCTAAGCCTAAGCTTAATACTTATACTATCCCTAAACCTAACCCTAGGACTAAACCAAAACCAAGCAATAGTACTAACCCTAAACATTAACTTAAACTGAACCCTAACACTAAAGATAGACCTATCCCTAGCCCTAATTTGAGTTCTAACACTAACTTTAAAACTAACACTGACCCTGACTCATATCTTAACACTAAATCTACTCTAAACACTGCCCTCACCTTAAACCAAATGCTAAGAATAACCCTAACAATAATTTGAGTCCTATCCCTAGCCCTAAAACGAACCCTGACCTGACTCTTATCCTAACACAAAACCTAGCTATAAATATCACCTTAAACTTAAACTTAACCCTAACACTAAACCTAACCATAACACTAAAACTAACCTAATGTTAACCCTAGTTCTTAGATTAGCTGTGGCCCTAATCCTATCTCTAACCCTAACACAAACACTAGCCCTAAACCTAGATTTAACCCTAACTCTAACCCTAACCATAGCCCTAAACCTAGCTCTAAATCAATCTCTTACCCTAAGCAAACCCCTAAACCTATGGGTAATCCTAGACCTATCCCTAATCTTTAGGCTAACCAAAACCCTAACTCTATTAATAGCCCTAACCCTAGTTTTCATTCTAGCTCTAACCCTATCCCAAATTCTAACCCTAACTCTGACCCTTATACTGACCCTACCACTAAACCTACGTCTAACCCTAACCCTAACTCTAACACAAAACCTATGGTAATCCTATCCCTAGACCTAACCCTGAAGCTAACTCCCAGACTAGCCCTAACATTAGCTCAGAACCTAACCCTTAAACTGAACATAATCCTAAACCTAACCGTAGTTCTAATCCTCACCCTAACCCTAACTCAAGACCTAATCCTAACCATAACCCTAGCTATAACCTTAACTCTAACTGTATCCATTACCCTAAACATTACCCTTACTCTACTATAACCCTAGGACTAACCCTAACCCTATCACTATCCCCCAAACTGTCAATTACCCTAAACTTAACCTGAACCCTAAATCTAACCTTATCATTACCCTAATGCTAACTCTAATGCTAATTTGAGCCCTAACCCTAAACTCAAAACTAAACCAAAGCTCAACACTGACCCTGACATTAATGATTCCCCTAGCTCTAAACCTGACTATTACCCTATACCTAACCCTTACACTAGACTTAGCCATAAACCTAACCTCAAATATATCCCTAACTATAACCCTAAACCTGACTTTAGCCCTAGCCATAATCCTAGCCCTAACCCCAACACAAACCCTTGTCCTTATCCTAGCCCTAAACATAGCCTTAATTGTAACCCTAATCCTAGGCCTAACCCTAGCCCCAATCTTAGCCCTAATATGGCCCTATCCCTAACCCTAACTCTAACCCTAATCCTAGTCCAAAGACTAACTCTAAATCTCGCCCTAGTCCTAACTCTAGTTCTAACCCTATACTTTACTGGAAGCCTAATCCTAGCCTGAACGTTAGGTCTAATCCTAGCCCTATTCATATCCCTGGCCATAACTCTAGATCTAACCCTAAATCTAAATCTCACCCTAACAATAAGCCCAAGCCTAAACCTAACCCTAGCCATAGCTCTAAAACAAAACTGAGCCATAGACCTAACCCTAATCCTTAACATATACCAAGCCCTAATCCTACACCTAGCCCTAACCCTAGAAATAATTTGAGTCTTAAACTGAACCCTAAAACTAACCCTCATACTGACTCTGAACTGAACACTAACACTAGGTCTAAACATAACCCTAACCCTAAACCTAAACCTAACACTAGACCTAGTTCTAACCCCTAATACAAAAATTAGCCCTAATCATAACCCTAGTACTTACATTAGCCATAACCCTAACCCAAGCCCTAACTTAACCCATATCCTAGCCCTATTCTGAGACCTAACCCTAGCTTTAACCCTAAACCTAACTCTAACCCTATCACTAATTGTAACCATAACCCTAGCTGTAATCCTAGCTCTAACCGTATCCATTATCCTAAAAATAACTCTTACCCTAATGCTAACCCTAGGCCTAAACCTAACCCTATCCATAATCTTCACCGTATCCATTTCCCTAAATCTAACTTGAAACCTAAATCTAACCCTACCATTATGCTGATCCTAAACTTAATGCTATTTCGAGTCCTAACTTTAAACCTTAACCTATCAAAAACACTAATTGTGACTATGATTCTAATAATGCCCTTATCTCTAAACCTGATCCTAATACTAAACCTAATGCTTACAAAGGCACAGCCGTAAAACTAATCTTAAACTATATTTAACCATAACCCTACACCTAAAATTAGTCCTAACCATAATCCTAGCCCTACACCTAGCCTTAATCCTAACCTGAATCATAACCTGAGCCCTAACCCTAATTCTAACCCTCACCCTAGTCCAAAACCTACCTATAACCCCATCCCTTACCATAAACCTAACCATAACTCTAAACCTAACCCTAACTCCTGCCCTAACCCTAGGCCTAACACTAACACTAAGCATAGCACTAATCCTAGCCCTAATTTAATCCTATCCTAACTGTAACCCTAGCCCTAAGACTAACTATAACTCTTGCCCTACCCTAGCCCTAGTTCTACCCTTAGCCCTATGCTAACACTAGATCTAAACCTAACTCTAAATCTAAACCTAACTCTAAATTTAACTGTAATTATAAGCCAAACCAAACCCTAACACTACACATAACAATAATGCTAATCCTAAAACATGCCCTATCCCTGGCCCTAGCGATAAAACAATACCAAGCCATATCCCTAACCCAAACCCTTAACCTAAACCAAACCCAAACCTTACACCTAGCCCTAACATTAACTCTAAAAATTACTCTGACCCTCATTCTGATCCTAACACTAATCCTAGCTCTAATCATCACCCTAACTTAAAGTAACCCTAACACTAGACCTAGCCTTAACCATAACCCTAAAACTAGCTTTAATTGTAACCCAAGTTCGTACATTAGTCATTGTCCTAACCCTAGCATTAATGCTAACACTAATCCTATCTTGGATCCGAGCCCTAAACCTACATTTAACCCTAATCTTAACCCTAACACTAGCCCTAAACCTAACCCTAACCCTAGCCCTAACCCTAGCTCTAACCCTATCCCTTACCCCAAGCCAAACCCTAACCCAATTGGTAACCCTAGTCCTAACGCTAATCCTTAGCCTAACTTCAACTCTAAGCATATTACTAGTATTAACCCTAGCCCTCATTATAACTCTAAACCTAACCCTGACCCTCATCTGACCCTAACACTAATCCTAGGTCTAAACCTGACCCTAAACCTAAACCAAAACCTAACACTAGACCTACCGGTAACCCTATACTTATACCTAAGCCTAACACTAGACCTAGACTCAAAGCTAATCCTAAATATAGCTATAACTCTAGCCCTAGACCTAAACAAAATTCTAGCACTAGCAATAACAATAGCCCTTAACCTAAACCAAACACATACCCTATCCCTAGACCTAAACCTAGTCCTAATTTTTGATCTAACCCTAAACCTAACACTATCTCAAACACTAACCCTGACCCTAACACTTAAATTAGCTTTAAAGCTGACACTAACCAACAACCTAGACCTAACAGTAGACCTAGCTATAACCCTAAACCTAAAACTAGCCGTAAACATAACCCTAGCTTTCACATTACCCATAGTTCTAACCCTAGCCCTAAAACTAACACAAAACCTAGGCCTAAACTTAGCTCTAAGCATAATCCTAAGCCTTGCCCTAACCCTAATCCTAAATCTAACCCTAATGCTCTCCTTAGACCTAACCCTAGCTCTAAGCCTAACCCTTACACTAAACATAACCCTAGCACTATCCTAAATCCTAATCCTAAACCTAGCCCTAATCCTAACTTTAATCCTAGCCAAAACTTTAACTCTAACTATATTCATTACCCTAACCCTAACCCTAACCCTAACCCTAATTATAACCCATCCCTAACACTAAACCTAACTCTAACCATAATCTTGAACTCAGAAGTAAATCTAAACCTAACCCTCACACTAGCCCTAACCCTAGCTCAAAACCTTATCCTAACCTAACCATAACCTTAACCCTAAACTAACACTTACCCAACCCTAACATTTACCCTAAACCAAATCCTATCCCTCTCCCTAATCCTAACCCTAATCCTAAACTTAATTCAAACCATAACCTATCCCTAATCCTAACTCTAAACTATTCACAGCACTAAACATAACCCCAACCAAAATGCTAACCCTAACCCGATCGCTGAAACCTAACCCATCCGTTACTTTAAACCTTAACTAAAACCTAAAGTAAACCATTCCATTACCTTGACTCTAAACTGAACCCTAATGCTAATTCGAGCCCTAACCCCTTAACCTTAATGTAAACCAAACGCTAACCCTGACCCTGACCATGACACTAATAACAATTCTAGCTCTAAAACTGACCTTTTCATAAACCTAACCCTTACACCAGACCCAGCCATAAACTAACCCTAAAACTCTCCTTAACCATAACCCTAGACCTGATATTATCCCTAGCCCGAGTCCTAGCCCTAACCCCATCAGAAAACCTACCCCTCTCTTAGCCCCAAACCTAGCTTTAATCCTAAACTAAAACATAACCCTAGGCCTAATCCTAATTCTAACTCTCACCTAGCCCTAGACCAAGCTATATACCCACCATTCCTCTAAACTTAACCCTCACCCCAGTGCTAACCCTAAACCTAGCCCAACCCTTTGGCTTAACCGTAACACTAAAACTAGTCCTAATCCTAGCCTTAATTTACCCCTAACCCTAACCCTCACCATAAGCCTACTCCTAAGAATAACTCTAATTCTCACCCTAGACGTATCCCTAGTTCTAAAAATATTCCTTACCATAACCCTAATCCTATCCCTAACCCTAGCACAAGCCCAAAGCCTAGATCAACACTATCTTTAAATCTAACCCTAACCCTAAGCCTAAACTTCACTCTAACACTAGCCCTAACACTGACACTAATCCAAATTCTAGCCTTAACCCTAGCACTAGCCCTAAAAAGAAACTGAGCCATAGCCTAACAATAAGTAACCTTTAACCTAAACCAAAACATAACCCTACACTGAGCACTAACTTTAGACCTAACTCAAGTCCTAAACATAACACTAAAACTAACCCTGACCCTGACACTGACCCTAAATATAACCCTTGCTCTAAACATCACCCTAACCCTAACCCTAAAACTGGCACTAATTGTAACACTAGTTCATACATTAGCCATGACCCTAACCCTAGCCCTAACCAAACCCAAAACCTAGGCCTTATTTGAGACCCTAGTTTTAAACCTAACCCTAACCCAAAACCTAGCCTTAACCTTAGACTAACTCTAGCCAAAATCCTAACCATAAACCTAGCCTTATCACTAGCTCTAACCCTATCCATAACCATAATCCTACGGGTAACCCTAGGCCTAACCCTAACCTTATCACTAACCCTAACCTTATTCATTAACCTAAACTTAACCTGAACCCTAAACCTAACCCTATCATTACCCTTACCCTAAACCTAACCCTTATACTAGAACTATCCATAAACCTAACCCTAAAAATTTCCTAACGTAACCATAGACCTGACATTGGCCCCAGCTGTAATGATAGCCCTAACCATAACAGAACCCATAGCCCTAACCCTAACCCTAACCCAAAACCTAGCCCTAATCCTATCCATAACCCTAGCCTTAAACTTAGCTCTAACCCTACCAATTACCCTAAAAATAGCCCTAATTCTAATGCTAACCATAGGCCTAAATCTAACCCTATGCCTAAATGAAACCCTATCCATTATGCTAAGTCTAATCTGAACCTTAAACCTAACCCTATCATTACCCTAAACCAAACCCAAATGCTAATTTGAGCCCTAACCCTAAACCCTAACATAAACAAAACCATAAAAATGACCCGGACCCTAATAATACCCCTAGCTCTAAATTTGAACCTTAACCTAAATCTAACCCTTACACTAAACAAAACCATAAACCTAACCCTAAAAATATCCCTAACAATAACCCGAGAATTGACATTTGCCCTAACACTAATCCTAGCCCTAACCAAAACACAAACCCTAGACTTCATCCTAGCCCTTAACCTAGCCTTAATCATAACTCTAATGAAACCCTAGCCCTGACACTAATTCTAACTTCGTCGTAGCCCTAAACCTAGCTCTAACCCCATTATTTACAATAAACCTAACCCTAAGCCCAAAACTAACCCTAGACCTAAACATAAACATAAACCTAGCCCTATTCCTAGCCCTTATTAAACCCTATACCTAACAAACCCTAAGCCTATCCCTAAGACTAACTCTCAATCTCGCCCTAGCCCTATCCCTGGTTCTAATCCTATTTTTATCATAACCCTAATCCTAGCTATATACCTAGAACTAATGTTAGTTCTAGCTCTAGACCTAACCCTAGATCTAATCCTAACTCTAAATCTAACTCTAAAACTAAGACTAAACCTAACCCTAACACTAGTCCTAAACCTAACACTAATCTTAAAACTAGCCCTAACCATAGCCCTAGCCCTAAAACAAAATGGAGACATAGCCCTAAATTTAAAACTTAACCTAAACTGAAACCTAACCCTAAACCTATCCTGAAACCTAGCCCTAATTCGAGTCCAAATCCTAACACTAAAACTACCCCTGACCCTAATTTTGACCCTAATACTAATCCTAGTTCTAAACATCACCCTAATGTTAAACCTAACCCCAAAACTAGACCTAGAGCTAACCCCAATCTTATAACTAGCCTAAATCGTAACTCTACTACAAACATTGGTTATAACTCTAAACCTAGCCCTAACCCTAACTAAAATTTAGCCCTAATCTGAAACCTAACCCTAGCTTTAACACTAAACCTAATCCTAACACTAGCCCTAAACCTACCCTAAATGTAGCCCTAACCCTAGGTCTAACACTATCCCTTACCCTAAGCCAAACCTAACCCTAATGCTAACCATAGTCATAGCCCTACTCCTATTACTAGTCCTAACCCTAGCCCTTATTCTAGCTCTAACCATAACTCAAGCCTGACACTTATTCTGACCCTAATGGTAACTGTAGGTATAAACCTGAACCTAAACCTATACTGAACCCTAACACTAGCACTAGAAATAAACCTATTCCTAAACCTAACCCTAACACTAGCCCTAGACCTAAACCAAATCCTAAATCTAGCCATATCTCTAGCCCTAGACATAAACAAAAACCTAGCCCTAGCCTTAATAATAAACCTTAACCTAACCCAAACACTAACCCTACCCCTAGACCTAAACCTAGCAATAATTATAGCTTTAACCCTAAAGCTAACTCTAACCTGAACACTGACCCTGACCCTAACACTAACTCTAGCTCTAAACATCACGCTTACACTAACCCTAACCGTAACACACTTGACCTAGCCATAACACTATCTAAAAAAGTGGCCCTAATCATAACCCTAGTTCGTACTTTACCTGTAGCCCTAACACTAGCCCTAACCTAACCCAAAACTAAGCCCTAATCCAAGCACTAACCCTAGCTTTAACCCTAACACTAACCCTAGCCATAAGCCAGTCCCTAACCCTTCCCTAAACCTAGCTCCTTTCCTATTTGTTACCTTAAGCCAAACAATAAACCTAATGCTAACCATAGTCCTAACACTAATCCATAGAATAACCCAAACCCTAACCATATTACTAGTCCTAACCATATCCCTCATTCTGGCTCTAACCATAACCCAAACCCTAATCCTAACACTGAAATTTATACTGGCCCTAACACTAACCGTAGGTATAAACCTGACCCGAACCCGAACGCAAAACCTAACATTAGCCCTACTGGTAATCCTTTTTTTAAATTTTTTTTATTGTTGGTTGCTCAAAACATTACATAGTTCTTGATATATCATATTTCACACTTTGATTCAAGTGGGTTATGAACTCCCATTTTTACCCCATATACAAATGGCAGAATCACATCAGTTACACATCCATTGATTTACATATTGCCATACTAGTGTCTGTTGAATTCTGCTGCCTTTCCTATCCTCTACTATCCCCCATCCCCTCCCCTCCCCTCCCCTCTTCTCTCTCTACCCCCTCTAATGTCATTCATTTCTCCCCCTTGTATTATTTTCCCCTTTCCCCTCACTTCCTCTTGTATGAAATTTTGTATAACCCAGAGGGTCTCCTTCCATTTCCATGCAATTTCCCTTCTCTCCCCGTTTCCCTCCCACCTCTCATCCCAGTTTAATGTTAATCTTCTTCTCATGCTCTTTGTCCCTACTCTGTCCTTAGGTACTCTCCTTATATCAAAGAAGACATTTGGCATTTGTTTTTTAGAGATTGGCTAGCTTCACTTAGCATGATCTGCTCTAATGCCATCCATTTCCCTGCAAATTCTATGATTTTGTCATTTTTTAATGCAGAGTAATACTCCATTGTGTATAAATGCCACTTTTTTTTATCCATTCGTCTATTGGAGGGCATCAAGGTTGGTTCCACAGTCTTGCTATTGTGAATTGTGCTGCTATGAACATCGATGTAGCAGTGTCCCTGTAGCATGCTCTTTTTAGGTCTTTAGGGAATAGACCGAGAAGGGAAATAGCTGGGTCAAATGGTGGTTCCATTCCCAGCTTTCCAAGAAATCTCCATACTGCTTTCCAAATTGGCTGCACCAATTTGCAGTCCCACCAGCAATGTACAAGTGTACCCTTTTCCCCACATCCTCGCCAGAACTTGTTGATGTTTGACTTCATAATGGCTGCCAATCTTAGTGAAGTGAGATGGTATCTTAGGGTGGTTTTGATTTGCATTTCTCTGACTGCTAGAGATGGTGAGCATTTTTCATGTACTTGACGATTGATTGTATATCCTCCTCTGAGAAGTGTCTGTTCAGGTCCTTGGCCCATTTGTTGATTGGGTTATTTGTTATCTTATTGTCTAATTTTTTGAGTTCTTTGTATACTCTAGATATTAGGGCTCTATCTGAAGTGTGATGAGTAAAGATTTGTTCCCAGGATGTAGGCTCCCTATTTACCTTTCTTATTGTTTCTTTTGCTGAGAAAAAAACTTTTTAGTTTGAGTAAGTCCAATTTGTTGATTCTAGTTATTAACTTTTGTGCTATGGGTGTCCTATTGAGGAATTTGGAGCCCGAGCCCACAGTATGTAGATTGTAGCCAACATTTTCTTCTATCAGGCACCGTGTCTCTGATTTGATATCATGCTCCTTGATCCATTTTGAATTAACTTTTGTGCATGGCAAGAGAAAGGGATTCAGTTTCATTTTGTTGCACATGGATTTCCAGTTTTCCCAGCACCATTTGTTGAAGATGCTATCCTTCCTCCATTGCATGCTTTTAGCACCTTTATCAAATATAAGATAGTTGTAGTTTTGTGGGTTGCTTTCTGTGTCCTCTATTCTGTACCATTGGTCCACCAGCCTGTTTTGGTACCAGTACCATGCTGTTTTTGTTACTATTGCTCTGTAGTATAGTTTGAAGTCTGTTATCACTATATCGCCTGATTCACACTTCCTGCTTAGCATTGTTTTTGCTATTATGGTTCTTTTATTTTTCCATATGAATTTCATGATTGCTTTCTCTATTTCTACAAGAAATGCCGTTGGGATTTTGATTGGCATTGCAATAAATCTATAGAGAACTTTTGGTAATATCACCATTTTGATGAAATTAGTTCTGCCTATCCATGAACAGGGTATATTTTTCCATCTTCTAAGATCTTCTTCTATTTCTCTCTTTAGGGTTCTGTAGTTTTCATTGTATAAGTCTTTCACCTCTTTTGTTAGGTTGATTCCCAAGTATTTTATTTTATTTTTTTTTTTTGAAGATATTGTGAATGGAGTGGTTGTCCTCATTTCCATTTCAGGGGATTTGTCACTGATATACAGGAATGCCTTTGATTTATGTGTGTTGATTTTATAGCATGCCATTTTGCTGAATTCATTTATTAGCTCTAATAGTTTTTTTTGTAGACCCTTTTGGGTCTGCTAGGTATAGAATCATGTCACTGCATATAGTGATAATTGAAGTTCTTCTTTTCCTATTATTGTGCCTTTAATTTCTTTCGTCTCTCTAATTGCTCTGGCCAGTGTTTCGAGAACTATGTTGAACAGAAGTGGTGAGAGAGGGCATCCCTGTCTTGTTCCAGATTTTAGAGGGAATGCCTTCAGTTTTTCTCCATTCAGAATGATGCTAGCCTGAGGCTTAGCATAGATTGCTTTTACAATATTGAGGTGTGTTCCTATTATCCCTAGTTTTTCTAGAGTTTTGAACATAAAGGGATGCTGTACTTTGTTGAATGCTTTTTCCGTATCTATCGAGATGATCATATGGTTCTTATTTTTAAGTCTATTGATGTGGTGAATAACATTTATTGATTTCCATATATTGAACCAGCCTTGCATCCCAGGGATGAATCCTACTTGATCATGGTGCACAATTTTTTTGATATGTTTTTGTATCCGATTTGCCAGAATTTTATTGAGGATTTTTGCATCTAGGTTCATTAGAGATATTGGTCTGTAGTTTTCTTTCCTTGAAGTGTCTTTGTCTGGTTTAGGTATCAGGGTGATGTTGGCCTCGTAGAATTAATATGCAAGTTCTCCCTCTTTTTCTATTTCCTGAAGTACCTTGAAATGTATTGGTATTATTTCCTCCTTAAAGGTTTTGTAAAACTCTGCTGTATACCCATCCGGTCCTGGGCTTTTCTTAGTTGGTAGTCTTTTGATGGTTTCTTCTATTTCCTCAATTGATATTGGTCTGTTTAGGTTGTCTATATCCTCCTGACTCAATCTGGGCAGATCATATGCCTTAAGAAATTTATCGATGCCTTCACTATCTTCTAATTTATTGGAGTATAAGGATTCAAAATAATTTCTAATTATCTTCTGTATTTCTGAAGTGTCCGTTGTGATATTGCCTTTTTCATCCCGTATGCTAGTAATTTGAGTTCTCTCTCTTCTTCTCTTCCTTAGCAGGCTAAGGGTCTGTCAATTTTATTTATTTTTTCAAAGAACCAACTTTTAGTTTTGTCAATTTTTTCAATTGTTTCTTTTGTTTCAATTTCATTAATTTCAGCTCTGATTTTAATTATTTCTTGCCTTCTACTTCTTTTGCTGTTGTTTTGCTCTTCTTTTTCTAGGATTTTGAGATGAAGTATGAGATCATTTATTTGTTGTTTTTTTTTCTTTTTTTAAGGAATGAACTCCAAGCAATGAATTTTCCTCTTAGAACTGATTTCAATGTGTCCCATAGATTCCAATATGTTGTGTCTGTGTTTTCATTAATCTCTAAGAATTTTTTAATTTCCTCCTTGATGTCTTCTATAACCCATTGATCATTCAGTAACCTATTGTTCATTCTCCAAGTGATGTATGCTTTTTCCTTCCTTCTTTTATCATTGATTTTCAGTTTCATTCCATTATGATCAGATAAGATGCATGGTATTATCTCTACTCCTTTATATTGTCTAATAGTTGCCCTGTGACATAATATATGATGTATTTTTGAGAAGGATCCATGTGCTGCAGAGAAAAAAGTGTAACTGCTTGATGTTGGGTAGTATATTCTATATATGTCAATTAACTCTAGGTTATTAATTGTGTTATTGAGTTCTATAGTTTCCTTATTCAACTTTTGTTTGGAAGATCTGTCCAGTGGTGAAAGAGTTGTGTTGAAGTCTCCCATGATTATTGCATGGTGGTCTATTAGACTCTTGAACTTGAGAAGAGTTTGTTTGATGAACATAGCTGCACCATTTTTGGGGGCATATATATTTATTATTGTTATGGCTTGATGGTGTATGGTTCCCTTGAGCACTATGTAGTGTCCCTCTTTATCCCTTTTGATTAACTTGGGCTTGAAATCTATTTTATTTGATATGAGTATGGACACTCCTGCTTGTTTCCAAAGCCCATATGAGTGATATGATTTTTCCCAACCTTACACCTTCAGCCTATGTATGTCTTTTCCTATCAAATGTGTCTCCTGTAGGCAGCATATTGTTGGGTCTTGTTTTGTGATCCATTCTACTAGCCTGTGTCTCTTAATTGGTGAGTTCAAGCCATTAACATTTAGGGTTATTATTGAGATATGGGTTGTTCTTCCAGCCATATTTATTTATTTATGTTACTAAACATGGTTTGTTTTCCTCTTTGATTATTTCCCCCCCCTTTACTGTCTTACCTCCCACTGTTAGTTTTCATTGTTATTTTCCATTTCCTCTTCCTGTAATGTTTTGCCGAGGATGTTTTGAAGAGATGGTTTTCTAGCTGCAAATTCTTTTAACTTTTGTTTATCGTGGAAGGTTTTAATTTCATCTTCCATCCTGAAGGTTAATTTCACTGGATACACAATTCTTGGTTGGAACCCATTTTCTTTCAGTGTTTGAAATATGTTATTCCAGGATCTTCTAGCTTTCAGAGTCTGTGTTGAAAGTTCAGCTGTTATCCTGATTGGCTTACCCCTAAATGTAATCTGCTTCCTTTCTTTTGTAGCTTTTAAAATTCTCTCCTTATTCTGTATATTGGGCATCTTCATTATAATGTGTCTAGGTGTGGATCTCTTATGATTTTGCACATTCAGCGTCCTGTAGGCTTCTAGGATTTGGGATTCTGTCTCATTCTTCAAGTCTGGGGAGTTTTCTCATATTATTTCAATGAATAGATTGTTCATTCCTTTGGTTTGGAACTCTATACCTTCCTGTATCCCAATGACTCTTAAGTTTGGTCTCTTAATGTTATCCCATATTTCTTGGATGTTCTGCTCATGGTTTAGGTCTAGGATTAGGATTAGGTTTAAGGATTACCAGTAGTCAAGGTAGGCGGACCTGCGACCCACTGGCAGAACAGGCACAGTGGCCTGCTGAGGGGCAGAGCCGCCTCCTCCCCCTGCGCCTGCAAGGTAGGCAGAACTGTGACCACCGAGGGGGAGGGTGCTGCTCTGCCCCTCAGCAGGCCACTGGGCCTGTTCTGCAGGTGGTCACAGTTCTGCCTACCTTGCAGGCACGGGGGGAGGTGGCGGCGCTGCCCCTCAGCAGGCCGCTGCGCCTGTTTTGCCAGTGGGTTGCAGGCCAGCCTACCATGAAGGCATGGTTGGCAGCTCTGCCCCTCTGCGAGCCACTGGGCCTGTTCCGTCGGTGGTCACAGTTCCGCCTACCTTGGAGGTGCGGGGGGAGGGGGCGGCTCTGCCCCTCAGCAGGCCGCTGTGCCTGTTCTGCCAGTGGGTCGCAGGTCCGCCTACCTTGACTACTGGTAATCCTTAAACCTAATCCTAATCCTAGACCTAAACCTAATCCTAAATCTAGCCATAACTCCAGCCTTAGACCTGAACAACAACCTTGCCCTAGTCCTAACAATCACCCTTAACATAACCCAAACACTAACCCTACTTCTAGACCTAACCCTGTTCCTAATTCTGGCACTAACCCCAACACTCACTCTAACATGGACACTGACCCTGACACTAACATAAACCTAGCTCCAAAGCTCACCCTAACTTAAAACCTAATCCTAAGACTACACCTAGCCATAACCATAACCCTAAAACTAGCCCTAATCATAACCCTAACTCTTAACTACCCATGGCCATATATTTAGGCCTAAAATAATACAAAACCTAGCCCTAATCCTAGGCCTAAACCTAGCCCTATGTGTAACACTAAACTAACCCTAGTCCTAACCCTAACCCTAACCCTCCCCTTAGACTTAACCCTAGGTCAAAGCCTAACATTTACCCTAAACATAACCCTAGCCCTATCCCAAACCCTAACCTAACCGTAGCCCTAACCCTAACCTTAACCATAGCCCTAACCAAAGCTATAATTCTATACACAACCCTAACCCTAGCCCTAATCCTAACCATAAACCTAGCCCTAAACCTAGGTCTAATCCTATCCATTACCCTAAACATAATCCTAACCCTAATTCTAAACCTAGGCTTAACCCTAACACTATCACAATCTCTAAAACCATCCATTACACTAAAAATAACCTATACCCTAATCCTAAGCCTATTCATTACTCTAACACTAACTCTAACCCTAACGCTAATTAAAGCCCTAAACCTAAACCTTAACCTAAACTGAACCATAAGCCATACCCTGACCGTAATAATGCATCTAGCCCTAAATTGATGCTTACCCTAAATCTAACCCTTACTCTAGACCTAACCATAAACATAACCCTAAATCTATCCATAACCTTAACCTAAACCTAAACCGAGATAATTACCCTAACACAAACCCTACCTCTAAAACTTATCCCTACTGAAAAACTAACCCTAACACTAGACTAACTCTAAATCTACCCATAACCATAACCCTAGCTCTTACATTACCCATACACCTAACACTAGCCCTAAACCTCACACACAACCTAGCCCTAATCCTAGCCCCAAACCTAGACCTAAGTGTAACCCTAACCCTATCCCTAGCACTAACCTTAACCATAACACTGGCAATGGCAGTAATCCTACTCAAACTCTAATCCTTACCCTAAACATAACAATAGCCCTAACCCTCAACCTAACCCTAAAACTAGCCCTAATCCTAACTCTAACCATAGCAAAAACCTAGCACAAACTCTATCCATTACCTCAAACATAACCCTAACCCTAATGCTAACCCAAGCCATAATCCTTACCCTAACCCTAACTGTAGCCCTGAATATAACTCTAACCCTCACCCTAGACCTAACCCTAGCTCAAATCCTAACACTTCTGCTAAACCTAACACTAATACTAACCCTAGGCCTATCTCTAAACCTAGCCAAAATCCTAACATTAACACAAGCCCTAACACTACCACTAACCCTATCCTTTACCCTAAACATAAACATTACCCAAATGCTAACCCTAGGCCTAACCCTAATCTTATTGCTAACACTAACCCTATCTATTACTCTAAACCTACCCATACCCTAAACCTAACACTGTCCCTTACTTTAACCCTAACCCTAAGGCTAATTTGAGCCCTAAATCTAAACATTATCTTAAAACAAACCATAAACTGTACTCCGAACATAATAATACACCTAGCTCTAAACCTGACCTTTACCCTAAATCTAGCTTTCAACCAGACCTAGCAATAAACCTAAAGTTAACACTATTCCTAAGCATAACCCTAGACCTGACATTAGCCCTAGCTCTAATCCTAGCTCTAACCCTAACACAAACCTTATCCCTCATCCAAGCCCTAAACCTAGCCTTAGTCCTAACCCAAACACTCACACTATTCCTATAACTAATTGTAACCCTCGCCATAGTCATGAACCTAACCATAGTCTCATCCCTTCCCCCAAAACTAACCATAACCCTAACACTAACGCTAACCCTAATTCTAGCCCTAACAATGGGCCTAACCCTAACACTAAACTTAGCACTAATCATGCCCTAATTTAGCCCTAACCCTAAGCAAATCCCTAACTCTATTCCTAAGAATAACTCTAACTCTCAACCTAGCCCTATTTCTATTTCTAAACCTGTCCATTACCGTAACCCTAACACTAGCCCTAATCTTAGCCCTAAAACTAGATCTAACCATAATTCTAAATTATGGTTATAAACTCTAAATTCAAACCTAACCTTAAGCCTAAACCTCACCCTACCACTAGCTGAACACTATTGCAATCATAAAACTAACCCTAACCCTAACCATAGCCCTAAAACAAAACTGTGCCATTACCCTAACCTTAAACGTAACCTAAACCAAAACCTAACCCTACAACTAGACATAACCCTAGCTCAAATTCAAGTCAAATTTGACTAAAACTAACCCTACACTGACTCATATACAAACACTAACCCTAGCTCTATATATCACCCTAACCAAAAAGCAAATTCTAACACCATTCCTACCCCAAACCCTAATCCTAAAACAAAACCTAATAATAACCCTAGTTCTTACATCAGCCATATTCCTAACCCTAGTCCTAACCCCAAAACAAAAATAGCCCTAATCTGAGCCCTAAAAATAGATTTAACCCTAAACCTAACCCTAACCCTAGCCCTAAACCTAACCCTAACACTAGCTCTAAGCCTAGCTCTAACCCTATCCCTTATCCTAAGCCAAACCCTTTCCATAATGCTAACCCTAGTCCTAATCATAATCCCTAGCCTAAATCAAACACTAACCCTATTACCAGTCCAAACCCTCGCCCTCATTCTAGCTCTAAACTAACCCCAAATCTAACCCTAACCTTCACCCTTATTCTAACCTTAACACTATTTAGAGGTATAAACCTGACCCTAACCCTAAACTGAACCCTGAAACTATCCCTACAAATAAACCTTTACCTAAACCTAACCTAACACTTCGCCTAGACCTAAACCTAATCCTAAATATAGTGAAAACTCTAGCCCTGGACCTAAACAAAAACTTAGTCCTAGCCCTAACAATAACCCTTAACCTAAACCAAACAATAACATTACTCCCGGGGCCAGGGATGTGGCTCAAGCGGTAGCGTGCTTGCCTGGCATGTGTGCAGCCCAGGTTTGATCCTCAGCACCACATACAAACAAAGATATTGTGTCCACCGAAAACTAAAATAAATAAATAAATAAATAAATAAATATTAAAACTCTCTCTCTCTCTCTCTCTCTCTCTCTCTCTCTCTCTCTCTCTCTCAAAAAATTAATTTAACATTACCCCTAAACCTAACTCTACTCCTGATGCTGGCTTTCAACCGAACTCTAATCTGAACACTGACCCTGATACTAACACTAAACATAGCTCTAAAACTGACCCTAAACCAAAATCTAAATCTAACTCTAGACCTAATTATAATCCTAACCCTAAAACCAGCACTAATTACAACCCTAGATCATAGATTACCCATAGCACTAACCCTAGACATAAACCTAACACAAAACCTAGCTCTAATCCAAGGCCTAAACCTATCATTAGCATAATCCTAACCTTAAACCTAGCCCTACCCCTAAGCTTAACTCTCACCTTATACCTAAGCATAGCTCAAAGCCTAACCTTTGGCCTAAACATAACCCTAGCTTATCCTTACTCCTAACCCTAAACCTATACATTACCCTTATGATAACTCTATTCCTAATACTAACCCTAGGCCTAACCCTAACCCTATTGCAAACCCTAAATCTCTCCATTACCCTAAACATACACTGAACCCTAAATATAACCCTATTCATTACCAGAATCCTAACTCTAACCGTAATGCTCATTTGAGCCTATCCTTAAATCTTAACCTAATACAAACCATAACCCTGACCCTGAACCTAAAAGTACCCCTAGCTCTAAAATTGACCCTTACCTAAACTTACCATTTACACTAGACTAAGACATCAACATAATCCTAAATCTACTCCTAACTGTAACACTAGACCTGACATTATCCCTAGCCCTAATTCTAGACCTAACACTATAATAAACCCTAGCCCTCATCCTAGCCCTAAACCTAGCCTTAATCATAACCCTAACCCTAACCCTAGCCCTAATCCTAATTCTAACCCTCACTTTACCTCTAAACCCAGATATAACACCTCCCTTACCCTAAACCTAGCCCTAATGCTAAGCCTAAACTGAACATTAACCCCAGTTATAATTCTTGCCCTGACTTAGCCTTATCCCTAAAACTAACCATAACCCTAGCTCTAAGACTAACTCTAACTCTTGCCTTAGCCTTATCCCTACTTCTATCCCTATCATTTACCATAACCCTAAACCTAGCCATAACTTTTGCCCTATCCTTAGACCAATCCCTAACCCTAGATCTAACCCAAACTTCAAGTCTTAACCTAACCTAAGCCTAAGCCTAACACAAACACTAGCCCTAACCCTAACGCAAATCATATAACTCGCCCTAACACTAAACCTAGGACTAAAACAAAAATGAGCAATAGGGGCTGAGGATGTGGATCAAGTGGTAGCACATTGGCCAGGCATGCACGGGGTGCTGGGTTTGATCCTCAGCAATAATAAAAATATAATTTAAGAATAAAACATGATGTGTCCACCAAACTAAAAAAAATAAAAATTAAAAAAAATATATTTTTAAATTCATTCTCTCTCTTTCTCTCTCTCTCTCTCTCTCTCTCTCTCTCTCTCTCTCTCTCTCTCTCTATCAAAAATTTCTGAGCAATAGTCCAAACCTTAAACAGTAACTTAAACCAAACCCTAACATACACCTAGACCTAACCCTAAACCTAATTCAAGTCCTAACCATAACCTTAAACTAACCTTGACCCCGAATCATATCCTAACACTCAACATGGCTGTAAACACCACCCTAAACTTAATCAGAACCCTAAGAGTAACTCTAGCCATAATTCGAGTCATAATCCTAACCTTAAAACTAACCCTGATGCTGATTCATATCCTCACAGTCACCCTAGCTCTAAAGACCGCCCTCACCTTAAATTGAACCCTAACAGTAATCCTAGCCCTTATTGAATCCTAGCACTAACCCTAAAACTAACACTGTCTCTGAAGCATATCCTAATACTAACCTAGCTAAAATATCACATTAACATTAAACCTAACCTGAACACTAGACCTAATTCTATCCCTAACCCTAAACTTAACCCTAGGACTAAACCTAGCTCTAAAACTACCCATTAAACTAAGACTAATCCTAAACCTATTGGTAATCCTAGGCCTAACCCTAACCCTAAACCTAACCAGAAAACTAACACTAGACCTAACCCTGAACCTCACACTCACCATAGACCTAATTCTAGCTCAAAACCTAACCCTTACCATACACCTAAACATAACCATAGCCCTAACCCTAAACCTAAACCTCAATCTAACACTAACCATTACCCTATGCCTACATCTAACCATATCCATTACTCTAACCCTAACCCTACCCCTAATGG
>NW_026692109.1:0-5869 GCF_021218885.2 Marmota monax
GTTTAGGCTAAGGGTTAGGCTTTGAGCTAGGGTTAGGACTAAGTTGAGGGTTACAGTTAGGGTTAAGACTAGGTATTGGCAAAATATTACAGGAAGAGGAAATGGAAAATAACAATGAAAACCAACAGTGGGAGGTAGGACAGTAAAGGGGGGAAAATAATCAAAGAGGAAAACAAACCATGTTTACTAACATAAATAAACAAATATGGCTGGAAGAACAACCCATATATCAATAATAACCCTAAATGTTAATGGCTTAAACTCACCAATCAAGAGACACAGGCTAGTAGAATGGATCACAATACAAGACCCAACAATATGCTCCCTACAGGAGACGCATTTGATAGGAAAAGACATACATAGGCTGAAGGTGAAAGGTTGGGAAAAATCATATCACTCATATGGACTTCTGAAACAAGCAGGAGTGTCCATACTCATATCAAATAAAATAGATTTCAAGCCAAAGTTAATCAAAAGGGATAAAGAGGGACACTACATACTTCTTAAGGGAACAATACACCAACAAGACATAACAATCATAAATATATATGCCCCAAACAATGGTGCAGCTATGTTCATCAAACAAACTGTTCTCAAGTTCAAGAGTCTAATAGACCACCATACAATAATCATGGGAGACTTCAACACACCTCTCTCGCCACTGGACAGATCTTCCAAACAAAAGTTGAATAAGGAAACTACAGAACTCAATAACACAATTAATAACCTGGACTTAATTGACATATATAGAATACTCCACCCAACATCAAGCAGTTACACTTTTTTGTCAGCAGCACATGGATACTTCTCAAAAATAGATCATATATTATGTCACAGGGAAACTCTTAGACAATATAAAGGAGTAGAGATAATACCATGCATCCTATCTGATCATAATGGAATGGAACTGAAAATCAACGATAAAAGAAGGAAGGAAAAAGAATACATCACTTGGAGAATGAACAATAGGTTACTGAATGATCAATGGCTTATAGAAGACATCAAAGAGGAAATTAAAAAAATCTTAGAGATTAATGAAAACACAGACACAACATATCGGAATCTATGGGACACATTGAAAGCAGTTCTAAGAGGAAAATTCATTGCTTGGAGTTCATTCCTTAAAAAAAGAAAAAAAAACAACAAATAAATGATCTCATACTTCATCTCAAAATCCTAGAAAAAGAAGAGCAAACAACAGCAAAAGAAGTAGAAGGCAAGAAATAATGAAAATCAGAGCTGAAATTAATGGAATCGAAACAAAAGAAACAATTGAAAAAATTGACAAAACTAAAAGTTGGTTCTTTGAAAAAATAAACAAAATCGACAGACCCTTAGCCATGCTAGCGAAGAGAAGAAGAGAGAGAACTCAAATTACTAGCATACTGGATGAAAAAGGCAATATCACAACAGACACTTCAGATATACAGAAGATAATCAAAAATTATTTTGAATCCTTATACTCCAATAAATTAGAAGATAGTGAAGGCATCGATAAATTTCTTAAGTCATATGATCTGCCCAGATTGAGTCAGGAGGATATAGACAACCTAAACAGACCAATATCAATTGAGGAAATAGAAGAAACCATCAAAAGAATACCAACAAAGAAAAGCCCAGGAATGGATGGGTATACAGCAGAGTTTTACAAAACCTTTAAAGAGGAACTAATACCAATACTTTTCAAGCTACTTCAGGAAATAGAAAAAGAGGGAGAACTTCCAAATTCATTCTACGAGGCCAACATCACCCTGATACCTAAACCAGACACAGACACTTCAAAGAAAGAAAACTACAGACCAATATCTCTAATGAACCTAGATGCAAAAATCCTCAATAAAATTCTGGCGAATCGGATACAAAAACATATCAAAAAAATTGTGCACCATGATCAAGTAGGATTCATCCCTGGGATGCAAGGCTGGTTCAATATACGGAAATCAATAAATGTTATTCACCACATCAATAGACTTAAAAATAAGAACCATATGATCATCTCGATAGATGCGGAAAAAGCATTTGACAAAGTACAGCATCCCTTTATGTTCAAAACTCTAGAAAAACTAGGGATAACAGGAACATACCTCAATATTGTAAAAGCAATCTATGCTAAGCCTCAGGCTAGCATCATTCTGAATGGAGAAAAATTGAAGGCATTCCCTCTAAAATCTGGAACAAGACAGGGATGCCCTCTCTCACCACTTCTGTTCAACATAGTTCTCGAAACACTGGCCAGAGCAATTAGACAGACGAAAGAAATTAAAGGCATCAAAATAGGAAAAGAAGAACTTAAATTATCACTATTTGCAGATGACATGATTCTATATCTAGCAGACCCAAAAGGGTCTACAAAGAAACTATTAGAGCTAATAAATGAATTCAGCAAAGTGGCAGGATATAAAATCAACACGCATAAATCAAAGGCATTCCTGTATACCAGCGACAAATCCTCTGAAATGGAAATGAGGACAACCACTCCATTCACAATATCTTCAAAAAAAAAAAAAATAAAATACTTGGGAATCAACCTAACAAAAGAGGTGAAAGACTTATACAATGAAAACTACAGAACCCTAAAGAGAGAAATAGAAGAAGATCTTAGGAGATGGAAAAATATACCCTGTTCATGGATAGGCAGAACTAACATCATCAAAATGGCTATATTACCAAAAGTTCTCTATAGGTTTAATGCAATGCCAATCAAAACCCCAAAGGCATTTCTTGTAGAAATAGAGAAAGCAATCATGAAATTCATATGGAAAAATAAACGACCCAGAATAGCAAAAACAATGCTAAGCAGGAAGTGTGAATCAGGCGGTATAGCGATACCAGACTTCAAACTATACTACAGAGCAATAGTAACAAAAACAGCATGGTACTGGTACCAAAACAGGCGGGTGGACCAATGGTACAGAATAGAAGACACAGAAACCAATCCACAAACTACAACTATCTTACATTTGATAAAGGGGCTAAAAGCATGCAATGGAGGAAATATAGCATCTTCAACAAATGGTGATGAGAAAACTGGAAATCCATATGCAACAAAATGAAACTGAATCCCTTTCTCTCGCCATGCACAAAAGTTAATTCAAAATGGATCAAGGAGCTTGATATCAAATCAGAGACACACCATCTGATAGAAGAAAAATTTGGCTACGATCTACATACTGTGGTGTCGGGCTCCAAATTCCTCAATAGGACACCCATAGCACAAAAGTTAATAACTAGAATCAACAAATGGGACTTACTCAAACTAAAAAGTTTTTTCTCATCAAAAGAAATAATAAGAGAGTAAATAGAGAGCCTACATCCTGGGAACAAATCTTTACTCCTCACACTTCAGATAGAGCCCTAATATCCAGACTATACAAAGAACTCAAAAAATTAGACAATAAGATAACAAACAACCCAATCAACAAATGGCCAAGGACCTGAACAGACACTTCTCAGAGGAGGACATACAATCAATCAACAAGTACATGAAAAAATGCTCACCATCTCTAGCAGAGAAATGCAAATAAAAACCACCCTAAGATACCATCTCACTCCAGTTAGATTGGCAGCCATTAGGAAGTCAAACAACAACAAGTGCTGGCGAGGATGTGGGGAAAAGGGTACACTTGTACATTGCTGGTGGGACTGCAAATTGGTGCGGCCAATTTGGAAAGCAATATGGAGATTTCTTGGAAAGCTGGGAATGGAGCCACCATTTGACCCAGCTATTCCCCTTCTCGGTCTATTCCCTAAAGACCTAAAAAGAGCATGCTACAGGGACACTGCTACATCGATGTTCATAGCAGCACAATTCACAATAGCAAGACTGTGGAACCAACCTAGATGCCCTTCAATAGATGAATGGATAAAAAATGTGGCATTTATACACAATGGAGTATTACTCTGCATTAAAAAATGACAAAATCATAGAATTTACAGGGAAATGGATGGCATTAAAGCAGATTATGCTAAGTGAAGCTAGCCAATCCCTAAAAAAACAAATGCCAAATGTCTTCTTTGATATAAGGAGAGTAACTAAGAACAGAGTAGGGTCGAAGAGCATGAGAAGAAGATTAACATTAAACAGGGATGAGAGGTGGGAGGGAAAGGGAGAGAGAATGGAAATTGCATGGAAATGGAAGGAGACCCTCAGGGTTATACAAAAGTACATACAAGAGGAAGTGAGGGGAAAGGGAAAAATAATACAAGTGGGTCAAATGAATGTCAGTAGAGGGGGCAGAGAGAGAAGAGGGGATGGGAGGGGAGGGGAGGGGGATAGTAGAGGATAGGAAAGGCAGCAGAACACAACAGACACTAGTATGGCAATATGTAAATCAATGGATGTGTAACTGATGTGATTCTGCAATCTGTATATGGGGTAAAAATGGGAGCTCATAACCCACTTGAATCAAAGTGTGAAATATGATATATCAAGAACTATGTAATGTTTTGAACAGCCAACAATAAAAAATTTTTAAAAAGACTAGGGTTAGGGTTAGGGTGAGGTTTATGCTTTGGGAAGGTTTAGGCCTCAATTAGGGTTAGGGTTATTTAAGTTTTGTGTTAGGTTTAGGCCTTGGGTTACTGCTACGTGTAATGTAAGATCTAGGGTTCTGATTAGAGCTAATTTTAGAATTAGGGTAATGGCTAGGTCTAGTGTTAGGTTTAGCTTTTGGGTTGTGATCAGGTTTAGAGCTAGGTTTAATGTTAGTGCCAGGGCCAGTGTTCAGGTTAAAGTTAGGGTTAGGGTGAAAGCCACAATAGGACTAGGGTTAAGTCTAGTTGTACGGTTAGTGTTTGGTTTAGGTTAAGGGTTATTGTTAGGGCTAGCACTAAGTTTTTGTTTAGGTCAAGGGCTAGAGTAATAGCTAGATTTAGGATTAGGATTAGATCTGGGGCTAGTGTTAGGGTTAGGTTTAGGTATAAGTTTACTGGTAGGGCTAGTTTCAGGTTTCGGTTATGGTTTAGGATAAGATTTAGACCTATAATTAGTTTAGGGTCAGGTTAGGGTGAAGTTTTGGGTTAGGGTTAGATCTAGAATGAGGGCTAGTGTTAGGACTAGTAATAGGGTTATTGTTTGGGTTTGGCTAAGGATTAGGATTAGGACTAGAGTTAGCATTATGAATAGGGTTTCACTTAAGGTAATGGATAGGATTAGAGCTAGGGTTATGGCTAAGATTAGGGTTATGTTTAAGGCTAGTTTTAGGGTTAGAGTTAGGGTTAAATCTAGTGTTAGTTCTCGGATTAGGGTTATTTTTGTGTTAGAGTTAGGGCTAGGGTTTGGCTAAGGCCAATGCAAGAACTAGTGTTATGATTAGCGTTAGTTTTAGGGTTAGGGTTTCAGCTAGGTCTAGTGTTAGCAATAGTTTTAGGATTAGGGTGATATTTAGAGCTAGGGTTTGTGTTTGGATATGAGTCAGGGTGAGGGTTAGTTTTAGCCTTAGGACTCGAATTAGAGCTTGGGTTATGGCTAGTTATGGGGTAGGATTCAGTTTAGGTTAAGGTTTAGGTTTAGAGCAATGGCTTGGTTTTGTTTTAGGGCTAGGGCTTGGATTAGGGATAGTTTTAGGATTAGCAATAGTGTTAGAGCTAGTTGTAGAATGAGGTTTAGGCTTAAGAGAGATTTAGAGTTATGGTTAAATCTAGGGTTAGGGCTATGGCTAGGGTTAGGGCTCAGGTTAGGGCTATTGTGAGGGTTAAGGTAACGAATAGGGTTATAAATAGAAATAGGGCTAGGGTTGAGTTAGAGTTAGTCTTAGGACCAGAATTAGGGGTAGTGTTAAGGTTAGGGTTCAAATAGGGCTAGGATTAGTGCTATGATTAGTGTTAGGGTTAGGCCTCTGGTTAGGGCTCGGGTTAGGGTTGGCATTAG